>NW_027325817.1:5000-20000 GCF_048418805.1 Vulpes vulpes
CCCATCTCGGAGGGGGGAGGCGCAGGCCGCGGTAGGCAAAGAGCGGCGCTCTGCCCAAACACGTCGCGACGGTAGTCAACCCCGCGTCGGTGGCCACACTACACGCGCAGAGGAGGGGCAGCGGCTGGGGGCTCCGGTACCCCAAGGCACCCTCTCGGATCGCTAGAGAAGGCTTTCTCACCGAGGGCGCATCGCCCCCCCCTTCGTCCCCCCAAACGGGCCCCACCAAACGGCGCTCCGGGGCCGACAGGGCTCGCGGGGCGGGCGCAGATCTCCGGCAAGGGACAGGCACAGGGCAACCCCGAGCGCTCGCGGCCGGTGCCCCCTCGAGGACACCACCCTCCACCTCGCCCGAGCACGGCGCGGCCACGTCACCGCCCAGAGGGGAGAGCTCCCCGCCTCCCGCGAGGCGGGCGAGACCGAGGAACGGAGACGGGGGCACGACCCGTGCCGGGAGAGAGGGGCAGCCCCTCGGGCTGGCCAAGCGCCCGGGGCGCTGGCTCGGCCCGCCGCGGGCGCTCACGCGTCCCCACCAAGTCCTCCGAGTCACACCGCCCCCACACCACCCCCGCCGGCGCGGCGAGGGGGAGGGGAGGGGGAAGGAAGACGAGGCGCCCGGGCCCCCGCCAGGGGCACGGGTGCGCCTCCCTTGCCGACTTCCGCCACCCGCTCCTCGGACGCGCCACCGACGGCGGCGGCGGCGGCCCGAGGGGAGTCGACGGGGAAGGAAACGACGCCACCGCTCGGCCTCAGGCACCTGAGGCGACCTGGAGCGCTCCAGGGGCACCACGGAGGGCCGGGCGCAACGCGCTCAAGCGCGCCCAGGCCGGGCGGTGAGCAGCGCGGCGTCGGGCAGGCCCTCCCCGCGGAGGGGAGGGCCGCTCGCCACGGACCCAGGCCTTCAGGAAAGGCCGGCGAGAGTGTCCGCCGCGTCAGAGGACCCCGGTCCCGCCAGCGCCGCGAGGCAAGAAGGCGGGAGGGCGGGGTCGGGCCGGAGTCCGCACCACCCCCAACCCCGGCGCGCGCCCCCCCGCGCACCCGCCGTCACGACGGCCGGGCGTGGAGGAGCCGGGGAGGGAGGGGCCCGCGGGCAGAGCGAGAAGAGCGGTCGCATCCGCCATGGATGCCCGTCCCTCGTCTGACGCGGCTTAGGCCCGGCCCAGGAGAGCACGAGATCACCACATCGATCGATCGGCAGCAAGCTGCGGCCCCGAGGGGGCTTCCCGAGGAGCAAAAGCCCAGCGAGGACGGCGACCGGGGGGACCTGCTTCCGCCTCACCGGCAGCCCCTCGACCCCCAGGGGGCAGGAGCGACCGGACAACCCCAGAGACAGCGGGGGACGCCTGACACGCGGCACGGAGCCTTGCGGGACAGGGGTTGTCACGGCCAACAGCCGGGTGCCCACGGCATGGAGCGCACGGGGGTAAAAGACCCACCGCCACCTGCCCACACCGCCCTCCCTCGGGTGCCAGACACCGGAGGGTGACACCACGACCCGGGCCACCTGGAGTCCAGCGCGAGAGCCGGCGCGCAGGCCCAGGCGGACGGCTCAGGCTCCAGTGAGCGAGGACAGGGACCGGCTCGGCCGCGCGGTCAAGCCCAGAACCCCACACGCGCCCAGAGGCCCACATCTCCAAGGCGAGCGACGGGCCGACTGTCTTTTCCGTCTGCCTGTCTGTCGCCGAAACACAACGTGTCAGCACCTACCTGGCAACAAAAAATGTTCATTTCGGGCGAGAAAATAGCCGCGCCTGCTGGCGGGGACCAGCCACAGGTCACCGCGACCTCCCGGGACCGTGGCACGGCCACTGTCCCCAAAACCTGCCCCACGGCGCCCCCCCACCCCCACCCCACGGAGCCCCCCGGGCTATCTGGTCGACCCAGGGTGGGGAGGGGGGAGGGGCGATACGCGGGAGGTGGAGACGGCCACGCCGCCACGCCGCCACGCCGCCACGCCAGTGATCTCCAAGAGGAGACTTTGAAAAATCGTCAAAGTTCTCCGGAGGCACCGTGCGGAGGCCGTCCCCCGCGGCCCTCAGGACCGCCCCGTGCCTACCGCCGTCCCCAACCCCGGCACGGGCCAGGGGAGGTGGAGGGCCACGCGGGCAGAGGCAGCCTCACCGGGAATCGCCACCGGGGCCGGCCGGCCGGCCCACCCCCGCGTGGCACCCGGTCCGACCGGGACCCACCTCCGCAGCGGACCTCGGAAAACGGGGAGAAAATCGCGTCCGACGCCCGGGACCCCCACACGTGCCCGCAGCCGGGTCTGTCGCGCCACCCACGGGCTTCCCCTCCAGGCTCGGACCGGTCCCCGTCGCCAGGGCGTGACAACGGGAGACAACCGCGTGACACGGAAGGCCCGAAGATCGCCCGGAGCCACAGGACGGACGGCGGGACACACCCTGTCCCCTTCCCCCGAGGCGGCCCAGGTCGGTCCTCGCGGGCGGAGGAGGAGCCACCGGCGGGTGCTGGTCGACCCACCCAGGCGGCCCGCACGCCCTCCTCCGGGAGCGAGGCGGAGGCGACAACAGCGACAGCGGCGACAGCGACACTCCCTCGCAGCTCTGGAGGTCCAATCTCCGGCGAGCGCATCGCGCGCCGATGCCCCGGCGACAGCCGGACGCCCGCGCCGGGGCCGCCCTCCTCCTGGAACTCGGCCCCGGGAAACCGCCACCAAAGCCTGTTCCTTGCTGTCGCCGCCGAGCCTCCGGAGGGGACACGCTCTATAAAAGCGGCCGCCAGGTGGCACCCGACAACCGGCGCGAACGACAGCGGGACAGATCCGGGCGGCGAGGCCGTCAGGACGCCTCGGATCTCGCCTCTCGGCCCGGGGACGGGCGGAGGGCCCCGGGAGCACTCCTAGGACAGCAACGGATGCACTGTTTTTTCTCGTGTCCTTCCTTTTTCTTTTTAGGATTTAATTTGTATATTTAGAAGAGGAAGGAAGGAGGGAGGGAGGGAGGGAGGGAGGGAGGGAGGGAGGCCACGAAGGAGGTCTGAACCAAAGGCGCTGGAGAGGACGGTGTGCCCCCCCCTCCCCCGCACCACCTTCACCTCCACCCTCTCAGCGTCTGGGACCTGACCCCCCCCCCCCCCCAAATACTTGTCTATTGGGTTGAATGAGAAGAGGTTGTGGAAGAGGAACTCCATGGGGGGGGGGGGGGGAGGCTCAAAGAACATAAGGATTTTCTCTTTTCTTTTCTTTTCTTTTCTTTTCTATAACACAATCTGTTTCTCCAGAATTCTCCTGCTCATGCTCCACTTCCTGTCCTTGAAGAGAAGAATGTCATTCACTCCCCTCCTGGCGCTCCCCTCCAAGGCACCTTCCAGGGGCAGGAGAGGGGGTGTGCTTCTCTTCTCAGAGGAAAAGGAGGGGAGTCAGCAGGACCTTCTTTCACCTGGGGGGGTGGGGGGAGCGGCGGTGTGCCTGTGTTTCTTTGCTGCTGCTGCTACTCTATCAAAGTGTCTCCAGGTAGGGAGGCCGGGGTGGCTCAGCGGCTGAGCGCCTGCCTTTGGCCCAGGGCGTGATCCCGGGGTCCTGGAGTCGAGTCCCACAGCGGGCTCCCTGCATGGATGGAGTCTCCTTCTCCCTCTGCCTGCGTCTCTGCCTCTGCGTGCGTCCGTGCGTGCGTGCCTGCGTGCGTGCGTCCGTCCGTGCGTCCGTCCGTGCGTGCGTGCGTGTGCGTGCGTGTGCGTGCGTGCGCGCGCGCGCGCGTCTCATGACTACCTAAATAAAATCTTCAATCAATCAATGTGTCTATGATTCAAAACAGTAATCTGGTTTCCTTCGTATCCAAGTCATATCTCAGATTTGACTTTTGACAGGAGAAGGGAGGGCGGGCCACATTTTCTTCTGCCGTGGCCTGGCGTGGCGTGGCGTGGCGTGGCGTGGCGTGGCAGAGAAAGAGAAGATGGGCGGGCACAGACCTGTGCATATTCTTCTCTGTCTGTCGTGGGGGTGAGCAGAGGAATCGGATTCGGCTCTCACGGGATGGGGTCTAATTTCTCCGTGGACAATTGGGCAGAATGTCAGGCGAACAGAGGACGAGTAATGGTCAGAAGACCATGGACAACAAGATCGGCTATAGATGCTGGAGTTTCCAGAGCAATGATTTCATCAGAGGCATGTGAATGCCAAAGACTTCCAGGGAGCATGTTTGTAGACGCCTCGGCCTGTAGGTCCTTTCAAATGGACAGTGCTCCCATCAGGTCAGTCACGTTAGCATATCTTCTCCAGCTCCCGCGAGCAGTGTAGCAGTGTGGTCATGCAATTCAATTCTACTTTGGGCCTAACGGGGGATGGGACCGTGCCACAGAAAGGGAGACAGCATCAAGTCCTTGAGCCTAAGGCATGTCTAAGACAGAGACTCTCTAAAGTACATGGAGGCAGAAGGAGGCCAGCTGGAGTTTTGTTGTGTGGGTTGCGTATCTGTGGCAATGGGGTGGGTGTGGGTGGCTGATGTTTGTTTTCTGGACGAAGTGAAAGAACCCTTTGAGTGCAAGTATTTGCAGAAGGGGTCCGGCGGGATGGGAAGGTGTGGGTCAGTCCATTCACCGAGAAAACCGGAGACTCGGCCTTTTTAAGAACTAGGCAACGGAAGGAGTATAGCTTGGCTCATCGCAGCAACTGGCAACTCAGCAGAAACAATAGAACATTCCCAGAATGAATGGAGTTTGCAGGAGCCAACGTGAGCATGCCCCACCACCCTCCGCGGGTGCGTCCGTGTAAACACACACACACACACACACACACACACACACACACACGCCTTCCATTCCCAAATCCACCAGAGGACTCAGGGTTGGTTGGGGGCGGGGATGGAGGGTGGCGGGTGGCAGAAGGGAGGTTCAGGGCCATCCATTCCAATGGCCCTCATTCAATCATTTCATTCAAATGCACATGGTTGTCTGTTACAGTCCGAGCCTGGGACTTCTCTCCATTGAATGGCTTTCTGCACCTCCCCCAACCCTCAGGCTGCGGCTCCCAAACTGTGGGGGAGGGGACAGAAGAAAAGAGAAGAGAAGAGGAGGGGAGGGGAGGGGGAAAGAGAAGGGCAAAGAGGATGTATGAAGAACTCACATTGTTTGGGGTCCAAAAGCGACCCCCCCCTGGTTTCCTGACCCAGGAAACCCCAATAAACCCTTTGGGAATCAATCCTGGATGTGGAGGATGCCATCTCACTCTAATGCCTTCCAGGGGTGGGGGTGCATCTGGGAGGGCGTGGCATGGCGGGGTCTGGTGAATCTGATGGGGAGTTAAACACATGACCGTGGTGTCTTAGGGTCCAGAGGCCAAACACAGGCATGGAGTGATAAGGGCGAAGGACTAAGGGAGGCCTGGCCAGGGACAGTTCTGACTCATCCACCCTGGGTGAGGGCCCAACAAGCACACTTTTTCCTCTGAAGCGAAGGGCCAGCAGTTTCCTGGTTCCCCATCGACCTGTCCTCCCTCTCGCACCCACTTCCCAAGGGAAATCCTCAGTCTCATTCGAAGTAGTCACCGGCTGTGTCACAAGCCACCTTCTGTCTACTAAAAGGAGTAAGGAAGATGGACAAACATGAACCAGCCCGACAGATGGCACCTCCGCACGGAAGGGTTGGGGGGTGGGGCTGTCCCCGGACAAAACGTGACTCTGAGCTTGAAAACATGAAAGGGCAGAAGCTTCCGCCCCGGGCCCACCCCACCCCCACCCCCACCCCCGCAGGCCCGCTCAGTCGGAAGAGCACTCAACTTTTGATTGCAGTCAGGCTTGTGAGTTCGAGCCCTACGCTGGGTCTAGAGATGATGAAAAATGAAGGAACGAACTCTCAATAACTTAAGTACGAATGGGGCGCCTGGGTGGCTCAGCGGTTGAGCGTCCAGGGATCCCCGGGTGGCTCAGCGGTTTAGCGTCTGCCTTCAGCCCAAGGCCTGATCCTGGAGACCCAGGATCCAGTCCCACGTCAGGCTCCCTGCATAGAGTCTGCTTCTCCCTCTGCCTGTGTCTCTGTCTCTGTGTCTCTCATGAATAAATAAATAAAATATTTTAAAAAAAAGAAAGAAAGAAAGAAACGACTACAACATTCCATTGTAGGTGACGTCTATTTTTCTTTTTTACCACAACTGGGAAAACAAAACAAAACAAACAACAACAACAACAAGACCCCCCCACCACCACCACCACCACCACCACCACCCCACCCTGTCCTTGGCTCAGCGTAAGGGAATTCCTGGGTCAGGTTGAAAGAGGGGGAGAGGGTGATATCCTGTCGTCTGCAGTGTGGAAAACCAGGGTTCAGCAACCTGGAATTGTTTCCTCTTCCTCACCAGGTAGACAGACGTGGTCACTGTCATCATCCCTGCAAAAGCAAGGCAAGAGGGAAGAACCTCAACATTTCCAAGCACCTTGTAGGGGCATCTGGGAGGCTCGCTGGGGTTAAGCAGCTGACTCTCGGTTTCGTCCGCCAGGAGGTGGCACTCTTGACTCGCCCAGTGAGGCCGTGGCGACCTCTGGAAGGAAGGTATCAGGCTCAGGGTTTCCGAGGGGCTCGGCTGGCTCCCCGAGGAGAAGTGGATCTGAGTGTCTCCAGGCTGTCTGATCCTATCTGAGTCTTAGGATGCGATTCCAGGGGCCCGTGGCCCGCTCGGTCAGTAGAGAGCACGACTCTTGACCTCCAGGTCGTGAGTGGGAGCCCTACGTTGGGAGTAGAGATCACTCTGAAAAATAAACCTGGGGGGGGCGGGCGGGGGGCGGCGGAGGAAGAGAAGAGAAAAGAAAAACAGATGCCATTGCACTCAAGGAAGGCAGGCCTTGGTGATACAAGGGATTCTTCCAACAGTGGCCGGTTACAATGAGAACGTATTCCCACAGAACAGACCTCACGCAGATGATTGGCAATTGCCATAAAAGAAAGATAACTCATTAGAAAAAGAGAGAGAAAGAAAAGAAAAGAAAAGAAAAGAAAGAAAAGAAAAGAAAAGAAAAGAAAAGAAAAGAAAAGAAAAGAAAAGAGATAACTCACTGAGAGTTTCTGAACACTGACGGGTCACAGGTAGGGAGAAAAGATAAGGATTTTGAAGATTTTTTTTTCTTTAGGTTTTATGTATTTATTCATGAGAGATACAAACACACAGAGAGATAGAGAGAGAGAGAGAGGGAGAGAGAGAGAGATTGAGAGAGAGAGAGAGAGAGAGAGAGAGAGAGAGAGAGAGAGGCAGAGACACAGGCAGAGGGAGAAGCAGGCTCCATGCAGGGTCTCCAGGATCACGGCCTGGGCTGAAGGCAGCGCTAAACCGCTGAGCCACCCGGGCTGCCCAAGGATAAGGATTTTAATTTGTTTACAATCTCACACGTTCCTAAAATTTCTCTAAGGTATAGATATCTCTACAAAGTTTCCTTCAAACTGGAAGAGCAAACATGAGGGGATCAGCAGTGATTTGAACAAGAGTCCTTTAAAAAGGGTCATCAGGATGCCTGGGTGGTTCAGTGGTGGGAGCGGCTGCCTTTGGCTCAGGGTGTGATCCTGGAGTCCCGCATGGGTCTCTCCCTGCAGAGCCTGCTTCTCCCTCTGCCTGTGTCTCTGCCTCTCTCTCTCTCATTGTGTCTCTCGTGAATAACTAAATAAAATCTTTAAAAAACAAAAACAAAGACACCAGTCATCATTGTCTTTCGCTCTTTTCAGTTCCATGTTGTTCCTTTTAGTTCTGTTTTTTTAAGATTTTATTCATGTATGAGAGAGAGAGAGAGAGAGAGAGAGAGAGAAACAGGCTCCATGCAGGGAGCCTGATGCGGGACTCCATCCGGGGACTCCGGGGTCACGCCCTAAGCCCAAGGCAGAGGCTCCACCGCTGAGCCACCCAGGCGTCCCTGGTTTTGTTCTGGGCAAATGCAGCTATTTCACTAGTTCTGGCAATTCATACTGTTGTTCGATGATCTCGGGGTGACCAGAAACTGAGATGTGTCAAAAGTCCTTTGCGTGGTTCTTCTGGAATCTGGGAAAAATAAACAAACAAACAAACAAATAAATAAATAAATAAATAAATAAATAAGTGTGTGTGTGTGTGTGTGTGTGTGTGTGTGTGTTGTTTGTTTGTTTTTGCAAGAGCATCAGAACACCTGTACATGACATGGCGGTCACCGGTGGACGTGGTTACAGACCCGAGGAGAGTTGGCTAGAGTGCAGTCGAGAAGAAAAACGGATTATGATTTGTCACACACAGCATTTTAACAATGTACCGGGGCACGTTACCACTTTACGACTTTATGTCGCTTTTGGAACACCCACAGCATTCACACAACCAATATAATCTAAGAGGGCTTATGATTCTTTGTCTGACGCTGCTTCTCACGTGCCTTCACATAGCAGGTAAACGACCTATGTTAGTCAAGAGACTCAACTTAGGGCTAGACTTTTCTGGGATCCGCTGAAAATCCATGAATGAACGGATGAAGGAACCAGCAAACAGCTGAGCAGCCAGCCGGCCAGCCAGATACACAATCCATCCATCCATCCATCCATCCATCCATCCATCCATCCAACCAACCAACCAACCAACATCTCAGAAGCTTTCAAGGCCCAGGCCTATAAAGGATCATGGGTCATTACAAAACTGAAAACAACATCAGTATCTGTTTCGCCAGGGTGGCCCTAGGAGATTCCACAGGAGCTTATAGAGTTGTCCCCAAAACGTAGCTCCTTTAATATTGAGAAGTTTTCACTCTCTCACGGAGGTAATTCGTGGATAAAAAGGAATATAAAAACCTGGCTGGTCTGGAGAGGGAAAATAATAACATATTTTTTTCTTCTCCGTTCACAATCCCTTGCCGTGATTAGACTACCAACGCAAGGAAATCTCCTCATTTTAACAGAGACAAGAGCCGAGTCTTAATGCTATACCAGTGTACTAGTAAAGCTCACTTCTCCCAATCTCAGTCTGTCCTGAGCATGCATACAATTCCTTTTCAAAAAAATCCGCTTCCAGGACGCCTGGGTGTTTCAGTGGTTGAACCTCTGCCTTTGGCTCATGGTGTGATCCCGGGGGGGCCAGGGATCCAGTCCCACAGTGGGCTCCCTGCGTGGATCCCACTTCTCTCTCCTCCCGTGTCTCTGCACCTCTGTCTCTGTGTCTCTCTCTGTGAGTCTCTCACGAATACATAAATAAAAACTTTAAAGAAATTCCCTAGTTGTTTCCTTCAGAAACCCCTTCTACAATGGTCTTTTTTGTTCAGATTCAGCCTTAAGTGTTCTTTGTCTAAAGAAGCAGGCTCTGGGATGCCTGGTGGCTGGTCGTCATTTGAGCATCTGGCTTTGGCTCAGGACGTGATCCCGGACTCCTGGGATCGGGTCCCATACCCGGCTCCTTGCATGGAGCCTTCTTTTCCCTCTCTCTGCCTCCCTCTGTCCCTCCCTCCCTCCCTCCCTCCCTCCCTCCCTATTAAGTAAATAAAATCTTTTTTTTTTTTTTAAGATTTTATTTATTTATTCTTGAGAGATAGAAGGAGAGACAGAGCCAGAGACACAGGCAGAGGGAGAAGCAGGCTCCATGCACCGGGAGCCCGACGTGGGATTCGATCCAGGGTCTCCAGGATCGCGCCCTGGGCCAAAGGCAGGCGCCAAACCGCTGCGCCACCCAGGGATCCCAAGTAAATAAAATCTTAATTAAAAAAAAAAAAAAAAAAAAAAAGCCAGGCTCATTATTTCAGGACAGAATTATTTTCTTTTCCCTCACCAAAACATGTATTCTCACGCCTTGTACGTTTCCTACACGTCTCCTACTTGTCACACACGGAGTTGTTTTCCTTATCGTTCTCCAGTAGTCTCCATTCCATTGGCAGGCTTTTGCAAAATTGTAATATATTAGCTTTCTTTCAGAGAGAGAGCGCACTGTGTGAAGTGGGGAAGGGGGAGGAGGAGGAGGGAGAGGGAGAGAGTGCGAGACCGACCGAGCATCTTTCCTTTTTTAAACTATTTTGTTTCTTTATTCCCGTGTGAGAGAGAGAGACAGAGACAGAGACAGAGACATGGGCAGAAGCAGGTCCCCGCAAGGAGACAGATGCAGGAAAGGATCCCGGACCGGCATGATCGGGCCCTGAGATGAAGGCAGACGCTTAACCGCTGAGAAACCGGGGGTCCCGAACGAACGAACGAACGGACGGACGGACGGACGGACGGATGAACGAACGGACGGACGGACAGACGGATGGACGGACGAACGAACGAACGAACGAACGAACAGAACTTCATCCCAGATCGTGGGAACTTGTGAAATATTGTCACTCGTCCTTATCTCTCCGAGCTGTCCTGTTCCCGATTTTTACCCGCGCCGGCCTTTGAACTCCTAAGCTACAGTTCCTTTACAAAGGGATGTCAGCAATATAGCATCCGGAGGTAGAGGAAACCTCTCCCTCGTAGAACCCATAGGGACACGTAGACACAGACGAGATGCCAACAAAGTATATAGCCTTGGTCTCACTCCTATCTGTGGAGAGGTCACGAAAGACCCGATGTTCCGATCTCCCCGCTGGCTGGGTGACAACAACTCCAGTGGCCAGCGAGCGTGACCGCGTCCGGACCCCATCCATCCTTTGGTTTCCATTTCGAAAGAGAAGAGGCCGGTTTCCTGCAAAGATACCCAAAGCCGCAGCAACAACCCAACCCGAAGAAGACCAGAGCGTCTGTCTCCCCGAGCCAGCCGAGCACTGGTTCCTCACCAACAGTCGGGACATTACTGATGGAGCCAGAGGGATTTTTAGGTTAGGTTCTGGTCCCTGGGCTGGCCTCATTGCCAGCTTTCTCTAATCGTGGAGAGCATAGCATTCAGGCATGAGCAAAGCACCCCATTCACCCGGTTTGGGCCATCTGAGCCTCAGGTTCCCCTTCCACATGTCCCAGGTCAGTGAGCACTTGCAAGTAAGTATAGGCCCCCTAAGCAGCCCAGGGGTAGCCTGCCAGAGTTTCCTGTGGCTGGCGGGGGGTGTGTGTGCGTGTGTGTGTGTGTGTGTGTGTGTGTGTGTGTGTGTGTGTGTCCTGTGCTCAACCTTCGCTGCAGGGTTCTCTAGGGTCTGGTTCGGTTCGCCCCGCTTTTCTGCGTGCGCGTGCACGTGCGTGTGCATGCTCCATAAGGAGCTGGGGCGTCCTCGGGAGGAGGGACGCCGTAGAGAGTGGACAGTTTATTCTCTGATCTTGGTACGGGCAAGGCTGTAGGGCTTGAACTCTGTGGGAACCAGGAAGGTTTTCTTCCGTTTTCTCATCGTCAGTTTTGGCAGGTTGCCTTTTAGTGATCGATCGATCCGATCGAAACAAAACAAAACAAAACAAAACAACACAACTTTTTTTTTTTTCCTTTTTGTAAAGATTCTGTTTATTTTCTCCTGAGACACAGTGAGTGAGAGAGTCGGACACACAGGCAGAGGGAGAAGCAGGCTCCATGCTTGGAACCCGACGTGGGACTCTGATGCCGGGCCTCCAGGATCAGGCCCCGGGCTGAAGGCGGCGCTCAACCGCCGAGCCACCCGGGCTGCCCACCTTTTTCTTTTTCTTTTTTTCTTTTAATTTTTTTTTTTTCCAGAAGATTTTAGGTGTATGCGATGTTTACACCCAGGTTAGGGCTCATCCTCGCAACCGAGAAATATAGAGTCCCACACTCCCCCGACAGTGCCAGCCAGCAGTCACGCACCCCTTCATCGATTTCATTTGTTCATTTGCTTGCTTGCTTGCTTGCTTGCTTGCTTGCTTGCTTGCTTGCTTCCTGGCTTGCTTATGTATACATTCATTCAGCCGGTCAGTCGGTCAGCCGATCAGTTCAGTCAGTCAGTCAGTCAGTCAGTCCTTTTAATGAATCATTCATTCTTTCCTGTTTTAGAGGTGTTCTTTATTTATCCATGAGAGACACACAGAGACAGGCATTGACAGACTGCAGAGAGAAGCAGGCTCCCCGCGGGGAGCCCCAAGTGGGAGCCGGGGCCCCAGGACCCCAGGATGATGACCTGACCCCAAGGCAGATGCTGAACACGGAGCTACCCAGGCGTCCCCGTTGCTTGACTTTTCAGGGGAGGCAGACAGGCAACGTGCATTCAGTGGCACGGAAATAGAGCCCAACTAGTGCTGAGTTTTCTGTGAGCCGTTTGGCCCTGGGTCAGTGTGAAAGCCATTGGAGCAGGGCCCAGAAACGTTCAAGGCCGAGAATTTCCTTCCTCCATAATCATTTCACAGACGCTTAATTGAAAGTGGTATCTACCTATCGTATGGCAAACGTCTTTCTCTGTTTGGGTTCTAGCCAAGACCCAGAGAGTCGAAGCCCCCAACCTCACGGACTGAAAGTCGCCAGTTGGATGCAGAGATAGTTAGGCAGGCAGGCAGGCAGGCAGGCAGGCAGGCAGAGCCGGAAAGGCAGGCGCCACACCGGTGAGTCCAGGTGTGAGGAATGTGGGATCGCAGGGCAGCTGGGTCGCAGCCTGGTCCGGATCCGCCCGGGTCAGTAGCGTTTCCTGACACAGGACGGCAGGACGGGGCGCCAAAGAGGGGCCTTGGGGTGGCTTTCCTCCTCCGCCTCCTTGGGATGGGGACATCTGCCCCACTCGGGGCATGCCCCCCACCCGCCCACGCGCCCACCCCCACACGCTGGCCACCGGTCGGTCCCGCAGGCGCCTGCCTTCCGAACCACCCAGGCTGCACCGGTTCCATGTCCGGTTCCGGTTCCGGTTCCGGCCCAGGCTCCGGCCCCAGGCAAGGGCGCACTTGCAAATATCATCCATGGGAGGCTTCCTGCTGCCCTCACTCCTACAGATCCGGGACACCGGAGGGTGGGGGGGGGGTGGGAGCGGTTCCCAGATGGGATGTAGAAATGTCCGCCAACCGAAACCCGTCCTTCCCGCGTCATCTCCCCACGACGTGACGCGACACCCTGTGCGGTGTGTGGAGAGAGACCCTTTGTCTCGCCGCCACCGCTACAGCAACCGAGGACAGTCCTCAAACAGGAGCACGGTCCCATGAGCATCGGTCCCATCTGAACCTATTCCCTAGTTGGGGATCCTAGGGTGTGTCTAGGGATAGACCTGGAGCACGAGGTCCTGTGTGTGGGAACCAGATGAACGAACGCGCAAGACCGTGGGTGGCGGTGGGAAGGAAGAGGTGCGGACGAGGTGTGCCCGGGTGGCATACCCGCGTTTGAGCGGCTGCCTTCCACTCGGCTCCCGGCATCATCACAGCGTTTTGGGGATCCAGCACCGCACCGGGCTCCCCGCGTGGAGCCTGCTTCTCCCTCTGCCTGCCTCCCGGCCTCCTTCTGTGTGTCTCCCTTGAATAAATACAGTTTATTTATTCATTTATTTGTTAAAGATTTTATGTATGTATGTATGTATGTATGTATGTATGTATGTATGTATTCGAGAGAGAGAGAGAGAGAGAGAGAGAGAGAGAGAGAGGCAGAGATCCCATGCCCGATCAATACAGTTTAAGAAATTAAACTTAAGGGATCCCTGGGTGGCGCAGCGGTTTGGCGCCGCCTGCAGCCTGTGGTGTGATCCTGGAGACCCGGGATCCAGTCCCACATCGGGCTCCCTGCATGGAGCCTGCTTCTCCCTCTGTCTGTGTCTCTGCCTCTCTGCCTCTCTCCCTCTCTCCCTCTCTCCCTCTCTCTCTCTCTCTCTCTCTCTCTCTCTCTCTCCCTGACTAAAAAAAAAATCCTTAAAAATAATGAATGAATGAATGAATGAATAATAAATGAATGAATAAATAAATAAATAGATAAATAAATAGATAAATAAATAAATAAAATTTTAAAAATTAAAAAAAAGAGAGTTAAAAAATGGAATGGACAGATAACTTGGCGAGGAGGATGTGTGAAGGTATGTAATGCCGCTGAGCGACTCTAGGCTTAGAAAGGGTTACAAGGTTCCACCGTAGGTGACGCCTGTCTTTTGGACCACAACCGAAACACAAAACAAGACCCCCTGTCCCTGGCTCAGAGTAAGGGAGTTCCTGGGTCAGGCTGGAGGGGGTTCCTGTGGTCCGCAGAGTGCAGAACCCCGGTTCAGCCATCTGGACTCTTTTCTTCCTGTCCTCGGAGACAGGCGTGGTCGCAGACGGCACACGCCTGTAAAGGCAAGGCCAGAAGGAAGAACTTCAGCATCCCTTTGGCTCTTCTTTTCTGTTCTTCCGGTTGTTGTGGTTCCGGTGTTGTTGAGCCTCAGCATTTCCAAGCACCTTGGAGGGGCAACCTGGGAGGCTCGCTGAGGTTAAGCAGCTGACTCTCGGTTTCGTCCGCCAGGAGGTGGCACTCTTGACTCGCCCAGTGAGGCCGTGGCGACCTCTGGAAGGAAGGTATCAGGCTCAGGGTTTCCGAGGGGCTCGGCTGGCTCCCCGAGAAGTGGATCTGAGTGTCTCCAGGCTGTCTGATCCTATCTGAGTCTTAGGATGCGATTCCAGGGGCCCGTGGCCCGCTCGGTCAGTAGAGAGCACGGCTCTTGACCTCCAGGTCCTGAGTGCGAGCCCTACCTTGGGAGTAGAGATCACTTTGACAAATGGACCCCGGGGGGGGGGGGGGGGGGGCGGGGGGGGGGGAGAGGGGAGGGGAGGGGGGAGGGGAGGGAGGAGGGGAGGGCGGCGTGGGGACTGGGGGAGGTCGAAAGAAAGAGAAACAGACGCCATTCTACTCAGGGAAGGCCTTGGTGATACAGGGGATCCTTCCAACGGTGTCTGGTTACAATGAGAACGGATTCCCACCGACCTTCTGAAGAGGATTTAACAATCGCCAAAAAAAAAAAAGGAAGATGACTCACTGAGAGTTTCTGAACTCTGTTCAGGGTTTCGTGGAACTCATTCAGTTCCACGTTGTTCCTTTCTGTTCGGCTTCCATGCAGCTTTTTCATGAGTTCCGGCAACTCCTACTGTATGTAGTTGGACGATCTCAGGATGACCAGACACCGGGATCCGTCCAGAGTGCTTTCCGCGAATCTTCTGAAAGGCGGACCGTATCGTTGCAAGACCTTCCGAACAACACCTGCACGTGACAGGGAGGTC
>NW_027325817.1:22500-27500 GCF_048418805.1 Vulpes vulpes
GCCGATGCTCAACCCCTCAACCACTGAGCCACCCAGGCGGCAGACTGTTAACTCCTAGAAACCTCAGTCTCTGGTGAAAAGCCAGTAGGAACCACGGGCACATTGCCTATCATACCAGAAATCCTTAGATTGTCAAATGGATGAATACATGTGATAGTTTTTAGAAACACGTGTGTGTGTGTGTGTGTGTGTGTGTGTGTGTGTGTGTGTATGCGTATGTATTGTTGGGCTGGCTGAGAGACAGGGGCACCCAAAATGGCGGACATCTCAAACTGGGTCAAAATGGCTGATCTTCCCGTCAAAGCAGCAGCCCTGACCACCACATCATCTCCAGTAAGTCGAAGCCTAGATGGGAAACCGAAACTTTCCATCCAGGACTTTCCAGCCAGGAACCACCCCCACCCCCTCCCCCGATACTACCCCACCCCACCCCCCCAGCCAATCACCTAAGGACACAGTGTTCCCTTGTCTAATTTGGCAAGGGACCCACCCGGATCCAGAGCCGGAACCAAGAAGGCTTAAAAACCCCCACAGTCCCCAACCCCGCGCGACTTCCCTGTCTCTGGCCACCTCTCCGAGTCATGGAACCTCGCCCAGGAGCGCTCCCCATTAAAGCACTCTCGAACCTACTGCCTGGCTCTGCTGGTTTTCTGTTATTTCTCCGCTGTTCATTTTGTAAAAACCTAACATGTAGGACACAAATTTTTTTTTTTTTAAGATTTAGTGTGTGTGTGTGTGTGTGTGTGTGTGTGTGTGAGAGAGAGAGAGAGAGAGAGAGAGAGAGAGAGAGGCAAAGACAGAGGGAGAAGCAGGCTCCAATGCAGGGAGCTTGACGTGGGACTCGATCCCGGGACTCCAGGATCACGCCCTGGGCTGAAGGTGGCACTAAAACGCTGAGCCACACGGGCTGCCCTGTATGATACAATTGTTAAGGAAGCACGAAACAGGGGATCCCTGGGTGGCTCAGCGGTTTAGCACCTGCCTTCGGCCCAGGGCGTGATCCTGGAGTCCCGGGATCGAGTCCTACATCGGGGGTTCCTGCAGGGAGCCCGCTTCTCCCTCTGCCTGTGTCTCTGCCTGTGTGTGTGTGTGTGTGTGTGTATGTATGTCTCATGAATTGTGAATTAAAATTTAAAAAAAAGAGGAAGGAAAAAAGAAACAAACAAACCTGAAACACGTTTACTAACACACCCAGGTATCGGCAGGTTTCCTGAATCAGACAAAAGAGAAACACAAAAACTGAGGTGGGGGGAGGGGGGGAAGGAAGAAAAGGGCAAGGGGTGGAGGAGGAAAACACAACACCACCAAACAAAAAAAGCCACCTTGGGTGTCTCATTGACTCACACTCTAGTATTTTACCTTCTGTTGGAAAGACAGACGCCAGGTATCCGGTGAACTGAACCCAATTTATCAATTAAGCTAGTTACACCTTCAAAGTTCCAGGTCACCAAAGATTTGGGAAGGTATTGTAAAAGTTTAACCTATAGACCTTTTTTCATCTTTTTCTTTTCTTTCTTTCTTTCTTTCTTTCTTTCTTTCTTTCTTTCTTTCTTTCTTTCTTTCTTTTACCTGCTTGCTCGTAACAAGGAAAAGTACACGAGACAGACAAAATCGATCATTTGGAGTAGTTTCCGTGGACAAATCCTCAGAGGCACAACTTAACTAATCCGTTGAGTTCACAGCAAAAGTTGAGTACGCCCGTCCCTCGGGGCCTGGACCCTCGGGCATCCATCCGGGTCGGTCCCGGTGGAACAAGGGGATAAGTAGTTCTCCTTTTCTTTGCTGTGCCTGTGGGGTCTAACAAGACACCACAGTGTCTTGTTTCTTTGTAATGAGGTGGCGGAGGGGTGTATCTCGATCACCACCATTCCAGGGCCCACAAACTGTGACGGGAGCACAGCGCATCCCACCGCCCACCCCAACCCCAACGGCGGCGGGGGTGGGGGTGGGGGTGGGGGTGGGTGGGGGCAAAGCTGGTCATCCGTATGAAGTGTGACGGTGATAGCTCCCAGGACACGTCTTTTTACAGGAAACCCACAGGGACCGCGGATACGCAGAGATGACTGAGGCCGATGTAAATCCGAAGGCCTACCCCGTGGCAGATGCCCACCTCACCAAGAAACTCCTGGACGCTTGTTCAGCAGTCCTGTAACTACAAGCAGCTTCGGAAAGGAGCTCACGGAGCCACCAAAACCCTCCACGGAGGCATCCCTGAGTTCATCCTGATGGCTGGCTGCAGACGCCGAGCCCCTGGAGGTCATCCCACACCTTCCGCTGCCTGCCGCGCCGCGCCACGTGAAGAGAAGAACGTGCCCTACGTGTGTGTTCGTGCGCTCCAAGCAGGCCCTCGGGCGGGCGGGCCTGCGGGGTGTCCGGGTGTCCTAGTGTCATTTGCCAATACGCTCCTGCCGTCTGCTTCGGTAACGTGACGTCGTTCCCCTTCCCCCCCCAAATCCCAACCCATGCCCCTGAGGGTGGCAGGGCAGCAGCGTACCAAAGAGATGTGCTGCAGAATTCGAGGCTACCTGGGTGAGTCAGACAGGCGGCAGCTGACGTAAGGAGTTGAGAAGTGGCTAGGGAAAAAAAAAGAAAAGAAAAAGAAAGAAAGAAAGAAAGAAAGAAAGAAAGAAAGAAAGAAAGAAAAAGAAAGAAAGAGAGGGTCCACTGATGATGCCGGAATGAAGTCTGAGCAAGTCACGGAGACGTGACCGGAAGCTACAGCAGAGACCTCGGAATCAAGGAAACATGCTCTCTGGTGAATGGAGTCGTCTTTCACGGACGCTCGGTACCAGGTCTGAGAGGCCTTACGCCTGTTTCCTGCCAGAATCGGATCAGATGTATGTATCCTTTATCACATCAGACGGACAGTGCCAGCCTGTCATTCTGGTGAGCATCCTAATAAAGAAATATCTTCAAACTCCACCGCACCCCCCCTCCAAAAAATAAAGGAAACCAACAACCATGCATTGGCTCCAAAGGCGTAGATGTCGCCCCAGCCGCCCCCCCCCCCCCCGCCGCCCCGCGTCCTCTAAAAACTCAATCTATGTGTTCCCCACTCCCACTGTCAGGCTCCCGTGGTGGCCCAATGGCTCAGGTGATTTTTGCTCCTTACAGGGGGGCGGCGGGATGAGGAGGGGGGGCGGCGATGGCGTTGGAGGCACCCGGGATGATGGCAGAGGAGTTGACCACTCCATCCACAGGAGTGTTGCAGAAACGGGGGGGGGGGGGGGTGCGGGGGCCGCGGGGGAGGCGGAGGCGCAGAGGCGGCAAGGCAGTCCCCGCCCCCGCCAGGACTGAGACAGATTTAAAGGTTTTTATTTTTTTCCTTTTTTTTTTTTTTTTTAAGGATTTCTTTATTTACTCCTGAGAGACACAGAGAGAGGCGGACTGAGACAGATTTAAAGGTTTTTATTTTTTTCCTTTTTTTTTTTTTTTTTTTTTAAGGATTTCTTTATTTACTCCTGAGAGACACAGAGAGAGGCAGACAGAGACACAGGCAGAGGGAGAAGCAGGCTCCCCGCAGGCAGGGAACCGGATGCGGGCACAGGACCCCAGGGTATCCCTTCCACCTCCCCCCCCCCCCCCCCCCCCCCGCATCACACCCTGAGAGGAAGGCAGCCGCCCAACCACTGAGCCACCCAGGTGTCCACCCGTCCCTCTTGTCCCTCTTTTCCTTTCTCTATCCGTCAACCTTCCAGCCTTCCGCCTCCAACGCCGCCTGTTCCTTCATGTCGGTTTCCTCCTGGAAAACAGGCCTTGTCCGTGGTTGCCTTTCAGCCCTCTGAAAGAGGTGGAGGCGCAGGCAGTGGGTTGGGCATCGGTTCTGGTGCTCGTCCGTGCGCGCGTGCGTGTGGACTTCGGATTTCTGGCGTCTGCCTGCCTGGCCTGCTTTCCCCGTCTTCTTCATGATTTGGACTCATGGGAAGTGTGTGTGTGTGTGTGTGTGGGGGGGGGGGTTTCTTTCTTTCTTTCTTTTCTTTCTTTCTTTCTTTCTTTCTTTCTTTCTTTCTTTCTATTTTTGCCGGATTTTGAGAGAGAGAGAGAGAGAGAGAGAGAGAGAGAGAGAGAGAGAGAGAGAGAAAGGGGCAGAGACCTAGGCAGAGGGAGAAGCAGGCTCCAATGCAAGGAGCTCGATGTGGGGCTGGATCCCCGGATCCTGTGATCACGACGTGCCCCTAAGGCAGATGCTCCACACGGAGCCACCCAGGCGTCCCCGTTTCTGTATTATAAGGGAGACAGACAGGCAACGTGTGTTCAGAGGGACGGAAACAGAGCCCGTGTGCTGAGGTTTCTCGGAGCCCTTTGGACCTTTGGCCGGTGCGAAAGCCAAGGGAGCGGGGCCCAGAAACGTTCAAGGCTGAGAATTCCCTTGCTCAATATTCATTTCGCAGATGCCTGATTGCAAGTGGTATGGAATGGAATGGCATGGCATGGCATGGCATGGCATGGCATGGCATGGCATGGCAAAGGTGTCTGTCTGTTTGGGTTACTAGCAGGACCCAGAGAGCCGAAGCTCTCGACCTCAGGGACTTGAAGTTGCAAGTTGGATGCCAGAGATAGAGAGGTAGGCTCAGGCAGGCAGGGCCAGAAAGCTGGCTCGCCCGCCCGGGGAGTCCAGGTGTGAGGCATATGGGATCGCAGGGCAGCTGGGACACAGCCTGGTCCGGATCCACCCAGGTCCAGTAGCGTTTCCCCGACTCAGGAAAACGTCGGGCGCCCAAGCGGGGCCTTCCTTAGGGATGTTTCGCTCCCGCTCCCGCTCCCGCTCCCGCTCCCGCTCCCGCTCCCGCTCCCGCTCCCGCTCCCCCTCCCGCTCCCCCTCCCCCTCCCCGGGACGGGGACATCTGCACCGCTAGGGGGCGCACCGGCCGCCGCCGGCGGCGGCCGCGTCTTCCGAACCACCCATGCCGCCCCGGTTCCGGTTCCGGTTCCGGTTCCAGCCCCCGGGAAGGGCGCACTTGGAAACGTCATCCGAGGCGTCCTGGAGCCCTCACCCCCAA
>NW_027325817.1:35000-36825 GCF_048418805.1 Vulpes vulpes
GGCGAGGGGGGAGGGGAGCGCGGGCGCGGCGAGCCGGCGGCCGCGGCGAGCCGGCGGGCGGCGGGACGTCGCCGGGGCGCGGCGGTCGCCCCCGACCGCCGGCCCGCGACGCCCGCGCCCGCCGCCCCGCGCGACGACGACCCGGCCCCACGCCTCCCTCTCCTCGCGCGCGACGTCCTTCCCACGGACGCGACCCTCCGCCCCCGTCGACCCCGACGCGACCCACCGCGGGCTCGGGGGGCGCAACGGCGCGGCCGCGACCCGGGGGGGGCGGAAGCGCGCAGCGGCGGGCGGCGCCGCGGCGTCCCGCGGGCCGCCGCCGGGGCACGCAGCCCCGGGGCGCGGCCCCGCGCGACTCGGCCTCGGCGCGAGCCGCCCCGACAGGGCGAAGGCCGGGGATCGCCAGCGGGGAAGGGTGAGGGGGAGGGGGAGGGGAGGGGAGGGGCGGCGCGGCGCGGGACCGCGACAACACACCCCTGCTCCCCCGCCCCAAAAGCACGACCCCCCCCCGGGCGACCCCGAGGCCGCGTGCGGCGCGAGGGACCTCCCCCAGAGGGGGACCGCGGCAGTCGCCGCGGCCCTCCTCGGCGCGAGCTCTCGCCTCTCTCCCTTTTCTCGCGGGCGGGCACCGCCTCTCACGTCACACCCCCCACCCACCCCCGACCCACCGCCCGCCGGCCCCACCGCCAAGCCCGGCCCCCGGCTCCCACGCACCACACGGGCGCGGGGGCGCGGGCGGCCGGGGCCGGGCGCGGCGGAAGGGCACGGGAGGGGAGCGGGGAAGGGAGGGAGGGGGGAGGCCCGCGGAGGCGGCCACCGCGTCTGCTCTTAGGGGGACGGAGGGCCCGGCGGACCGGGCCCTGCGAGGGGAACCCCCAGCCGCGCCGCCACCAGGGGCGGCGATTGATCGCCAAGCGACGCTCAGACAGGCGTAGCCCCGGGAGGAACCCGGGGCCGCAAGTGCGTTCGAAGTGTCGATGATCAATGTGTCCTGCAATTCACATTAATTCTCGCAGCTAGCTGCGTTCTTCATCGACGCACGAGCCGAGTGATCCACCGCTAAGAGTCGTACGAGTTTTGAGCGGAGGGGAAAGCCCCCCTCCCTGGCACGGCACATCCCCGGAGGGCGCCTCTGGCCGGCCAGCAGAGACCACGAGATCAGACCCCGAGAAGGTCGGAAGGGTCGGACGAACGACGGGGCGTCCGGCCGCCGCCCCCGCGCCCGCGCGGGCGCGGGGGTCGAGCGCGGACAACCCCACAGGCGCCCAGGGGGTTCCCACCTGCCCCGCCCCACGCCACACCGGGGACGCGGGGGAGGGGGGCGCGCACGCGCACGCGGACGCGGCCCGACGGCCACCGGGCAGGGGGCGAGCCCCCTCCCGGCGGCCGCGTGGACCGCGTGCGTGGCGCGGCGACCCCCCCCCCGCACGCCCCACGGGGTGGCGGCGGGGCCCGAGGCGGCGGAGTCCGGGGGAGGGGACTGACCCTCTCCCCGCGGGCCCGACCGCCCCGACCCGAGGCGGACGGGCGACCCCCAAAGGGTCTTTAAACCTCCGCGCCGGGACGCGCTAGGTACCTGGACAGAGGGTGGGGGGGGGACGGGCGAGGCGGGGCGGGGTAACGAGGCCACAGGCCGCCGCCACCGCCGCCGCCGCCGCCGCCGCCCCGACGCCGATCCGCCGGCCGCGGCCGACACCGCCGGCGAGGGGCGCGAGCCCCCGACGCTGCCGGCCCGTGACGGACCAGGGCCCGGCGGGCGCCGCGGCGCGGTCCCCGCCACCGCCCGACGCCAGCCTCCCTCTCTTCTCTCCCACCCCCGGTCTCT